>NC_056750.1:110774442-110776942 GCF_019279795.1 Protopterus annectens | reverse complement strand
AACTAATATGTTGGTAATTAAAGCTAAGATCTGGAGTACACTGGTATGCCTCTAGCCAGCACAATAGGTAGGTCTACACACTGAAATGGAGTACCTGACATACCAGTACAGTAGTAGCAAAAGTGCACAAGTGTCAAGTGTGCCCCCCTTCCAACGTACACATATAGCAACAGTCAGGTGGGCCCCCCCGGTGCTGTGTAGGAATGTGGATACAGTCGGATGTCCCCCCATGCTGTGCAGAAATGTAGCAACAGTCAATGCCACATAACCGATGGATACCCTGCAGACACAGCATACCACCTGTCAGTGTACAACGCAGAGGTTGGCACCACAGTACTGACTACCTGGACATGTAACACATGCGATACAGTTGGCCATACTGGGCATGCTCAAACACATGAAGGTATGACGGCAATGTCAGTCGACAACATGCAGAATGGTCATACTGGGCATGCTCACACACGTAAACACAAGACGGCCAGGTCTGCAAACACCAGTGGTCCGGACATATCTGCCAGTACACTGCTATACTGTTGGATAACTGTGCTATATGGTACGTGTGGTACTGTCTGTATATTTGCCATGGTGTATTGGTAATTCACATGAGATGTGTGCACAGGGTGTTGCTACCAACACCTGCAAAGGACAGTTATTTGTTTGCAGCCAGAACAAGCCTATTGGATACGGAGGGAGTAAGGCACATTGAAGCAGTTGGGAGTGGTTGTGCGTTGGTTTGCGCAGTGTTAAGCACTGCTGACCTCTGGTTACAGCTTCTTACACTTGGTTAGCCTCCACATTTCTTTACCAGTGCAATACTCGCATACTGGTAGCCAAACATGCTTACACCCGCTCGCTCCCTCACTTGCACATGCACCGACATTGGGGCTTGCATGTGTCACTCACGCTGGGCGGGTGTGATCCCTTGTGATGCCTATTACATCGGAATACATGACTACAGTATCGGGTATGGCTGACCATTAGGCGACGGCATGGCATTCGACTGTACGGAATCGGCGGCCTGTTCAGTGAGTTAATCATATTATATGCGTGTTCCTCGTACAATTTGCTCCCATCTGGCTGATACATGGGAACCGATACTCTGCAATGCAGACAAGTAAATGTGTTTTGGGACCCACATCCGTCTGCCGGGTCATGCTACCGCATACCTATTGTAGGCTTGCCATCTTTTAAATTGGCCGAGGTGGGACTTTAGGATTAACACCTGTCCCACTTTGCGTGGGACAGTCACTCCTTAGGCGTATGTGTCATGCAAAAATAATCAAGACATAGCAAATGTCCTGATTACAGGACAATATTATATTCTACATTTCTCTAATAGTTGCGTATAACAGTTATTGTATATATGACACTTCTATATGTTATGTGAAGTAGCATAAGCAACTCGACTACTACTAGACTAAGCTTTTATTTGTGCAAATACGTATAGTTCTGTACTATACACAGCTGTAGGTATGTTCTGACCTGCACCGTCTGACATTTCTACGGAGCAGGTCCCACTTTGGCCATTTGGAAAGGTGGCAGAACTACAGGACCTATATGTAGAGATGTCAGATTTGGCAAGGCAACACATACCCACAGCCATTAGAAAATAAACTACTTCACCGGTTTCCCTAACTAAAGGTTATTCTTGTAGCATTATAGTTGCTAATACTGTTTCCTATAACATCTAGGTGTTTCAGATACAACATAATCGTTTCATGCAACCACTACACACAATATATGGATTCTTTGCCCTAAATCACAAGCCATGTGCCATAATAACATTTATTTTGCAGGACACAACTGCCCAAAGTGGAGTGTTCCTCGCAAAGGTAAACAGGTGGTAACCCCAACCTATTATGCTGTCATCTACTTAAGGTAGTCGGCAGAATATGCGCTTTCCGTCACTAGCAGACCTCACATACGTATGGGGGAGAATGAACACTGAATCAGGGACACTGCATAACACCCTCAGGAACACATTTAGATGATTGGTACTATTAACCTGACACACTGACAGTCCCAGAGCATATGTAGTCATACACATTTGTCGAGGTACATGCTGTTTATGACTCATACATGTTGCCATTAGTCATTACATGTATTCCACCACCTGTCCACCTAATATCACTAGTTAGGGAAGGGTTTAGTTGGGACTGTGCTAGATTCTGATTCGTAATCACGGCCGTCCATGATAATCGGGTACAGTTCACTGATATAGTCCCTGCGTGTTCCCCCAATGGTTTACGGACTATCCAATAGATGTGCTCTTAAAGTTTGGGAGGTATGGGCGTCTGCTATACCCACATAGGAATATTAATTACTTCCACGGGGCGGGCCTAATACATCTCTGCCAACCAACACCTGCACACTTAGGCCCATTATTGCATACCCATGATTCCCCTGCCTGACACCCCTCTACAGCACTCATCCTTATTGTGAGCGCAGCTGGAGTATGAACACACCCCTACACACTGCCCACTCTTCCCGTGTTAGGACA